>NW_026057584.1:63152811-63154843 GCF_023721935.1 Panthera uncia | reverse complement strand
CTGTGTGGGGGCCTACCTTCCCTAGACTTGGAGAATAGAAGAGCAAGGTATGTTCATCTTTATATCATGGCTGTCAATGCACCTGCTTATGATGGGGATCAGTAAGTGTAGGGTGAATGAATAAATGGACTCATCAGAATGTCTTCTGATTTACCAATGGATATCTTCCAAACTCTTTTGCAAACAGAACTATGCATTGTCAAGGAGCACAATACTTGTAATACTGTAAATTCCTTGGTTAGATCAGTCATCTGCTAAATTGCAGAGTGGTATCCAAGTGGCTACAGAAGAACATTGAAGAGTCTTTGGCTCTAGTACTTGCATCCCCTTTCCCCAGGTGCATGCCTTCCACTTTCCTACAGCAGAGGCTTTCTTGGCTGGCAAAAAGCTGTCTTTCCTTACCTGTGTAGGTACACAGCCTTAATGTGATGTGTGTTCTTTGAATCTCACAAGAGGTGGATGGTCCCTGTAAGGACTAGGGCTTGGGAAAGCAGAGAACTCATTGGCAACAAAAATTTGTGGTTCCTTACTCATGGCATCACTCTGGTCAGTTTCTGGAAATGTTTAAAGATCCTTCAGTGATGGTATGCCAGTTAGATTAAATTTTGTCTGTCTTACACGAGGGGTCTTCTTCATTCATGTATATAGTACTTGAAGACTGATTGTCTATGTGCTAGGCATTATGCTAGGCTTATTGTGCATTTTACTTATTTATTTTTTAAACCTTTGTGATAAAAATCAAAACATAAAAGTTTACCATCTTAACCATTTTAAGTGTACAATTCAGCAGTATTATACACATCTACATTGTTGTGCAACCAGTTTCCAGAACTCTTTTTGTCTTGCATAACTGAAACTCTGTACCCATGAGATAGTAATTCCTCATTGTCCCCTCCCCCCAGCTCCTGGCAACCACCATTCTACTCTCACTATGAATTTGACTACTCTAGGTGCTCATAGAAGTGGAATCATACTGTATTTGTCATTTTGTGACTGACTTATTTCACTTAGCATAACGCCCTCAGGATCATCCATGTTGTAGCATGCGTCAGAATTTCCTTTCTTTTTCATGCTGAAAAACATGTGTTTTATTTTCTTTTGAGGAGCATTTTTTTCCAGATTAGTTACAGAAAAAGCTAGTATATAAAAAAAAAGGAAGTTTGAATATTTTCCCATTTTGTAGCTGGGCAAATTGATATACAGTGAGTTTATGTAAATTTTTCAAGGTTGTGCTATGTGGGAATGAATTAGAGCCCAAGTTTACCCAGCAAAGTTCTGTGATTCACTCTTAGATTAAACACACATGCAATTCTTGTATTATCTTGCCTTGCCATGCTCTTGAATTAGAAGTAGTGAGCCTTTTGCAGCTCTTTGCCATTTTATTGGTTTCTCTTTGCTTAATGAGAATTACGTGTGTCATCTAGAGTCAAAGAGATTAGTAAAATCAAGACTATAACTGTACTTGGCTCCCAGGAGCCAAGACATTGCTAGCGAGTCATTGTTGTACCAACGGTCACCAAACTTCTTCCATTTGCTTGAACTTTCTCAACATTCATTTAATGTGTGTTTTCAGTGAGTTAAGAGGACTCATAGAGTCTTCGTTAAGTCAAATGACCATTTCTAATATCATAAGTGGTTGATTTTCAGTGGTTGAAGTGTATCATTTTGTATGGATTTAGTATACCTTGCATCAGTGTAGAAACCACCTATGTATAAAAAGGGCAATTTTACGAAGAGGTTCATGGAATTGATCTCAACCTTACACATGTTGCCAACGTTTAGCAGTTAAGTGTACATTTTTTCTTAGTCAACACCAGTAGCTTGTCTTAGACATCTGGCACCTCTCCCTTCTTCAGCTGGCCAGAGTACTTTTGTATGTTCCTGGTGCAGTTGGTTTATTCTTCTTCTTGAACAAAATGGGAATTTAGCCATTGCCAGACCTGTGTATTACTCAGCACAGATTTTAATGAGGAAGACCTCTTTTCTTTCTTTCTTTCTTTCTTTCTTTCTTTCTTTCTTTCTTTCTTTCTTT
>NW_026057584.1:62819618-62851154 GCF_023721935.1 Panthera uncia | reverse complement strand
AGAAAGAAAGGAAAGAAAGAAGGAAAGAAAGAAAGAAAAAGAAGGAAAGAAAGAGAAAGAAAGAAAGAAAAGAAAGAAAGAGAAAGAAAGAAAGAGAAAGAGAGAAGGAAAGAAAGCGAAAGAAAGCGAAAGAAAGAAAGAAAGAAAGAAAGAAAGAAAATGTCCAGCCAGTGTGAGGAAAAGTGGATGGATGTCTCTGAAGATGTGGCTGGTGGATTCCTCCGGGCCTCATCTTTAACACTGAGGATGTGGGACCTTATCCCAATGGCAATGGAACAAATATACACTTTTAGGCAAGATAGAGATATGATCATATTTATTCTTTTTGAAAAAGCCAACACTCTGATAAGGCTTGGAACTTGAGAGTCCACACCCAGAGGGACTAGGAAATCTGTTTGGGATGAGCAGAAATTCCTCCAGGCCAAGCAGTGAGTGCCTTCATTTACAAGGGCAAGAACCACACAGTTCATCTCACTCCTGGGCAGATAGGCCTCAGGTGACCAAAAGAAATAGGCTTGTGGTGCCACACAGCCAAGCCACTGGTGCCCAGACTCTTGTCACTTTAGGAGATGACTTCTCTACTCTATCAGTGTTCTAGTTTCCAATTGTCTCTGGGGAGATTTGTTCTGCTTTCCATTTCATTTTCTCCCAAATACTATTTTTAAAGCATGTTGATCTAGACTGAATTCAGAAGGAAGAGGCTGAGGTTTTTCCACATCCAGGCCAACACAGTGAGGAGGATCTAAATGCCCTAACAGACATTGAGGAACTGGAGGGATAGCGAGGGGTATGAGGCCAGGATCGGGAGTGGCCTACACCCCACCCCACGTCACATTGTGAATATTCTCCTTGGTTTTTCTTTTGCCAGGACTTCCCTTGTGTAAAAGCTTTCAAGGTCGCCAGCACCACACACTGCCCTTCCCTGAGCTGCTTGGAGAGAAAAGCGGAATTTCTCTTGCTCCTCTTGACTCTGGAAGTCACTTCCTTGGCCACCAATTCAGATTTCTTAAAGCCCTTAAAATATCTGTCACTGCTGACATGTTGCAATGCAGGTAGAGCACTTTTGTTGTTATCAAACCCAGCAAACCTTGGGTTTTCTCCCAAGGATCATTAAAAGGAGGAAAGAAATAGGGGATCCTGGGTGGCTCAGTCGGTTAAGTGTCTGACTTTGACTCAGGTCATGATGTAATGTTTCGTGAGTTTGAGCCCCACATTGGGCTCTGGGCTGATAGCTCAGACCCTGGAGCCTGCTTCAGATTCTGTGTCTCCCTCTGTCTCTGCCCCTGCCCTACTCATTCTCTCTCTCTCTCTCTCTCAAAAATAAATAAACACTAAAAAAAGGAGGAGAGAAATATTAGTTTATGCTAAGGAGCAAGACAAATAGAAAACCACTGCTTGGCAGATAAGCAGGTTGTGGCAGGATGGTGTGTGTCAACAACGTGGAAGACATCTCCAGAGACGGGATAAAAATGAGGCCCCTTTAGCCCCAAGGGCCACGACTGATGAACGTAGGAAAGAAATTAAATGGAGGACTAAAGAATTGCTCTAGAAGAAGAGAGAGTTTAATTTCAAAGTTACTCCCAGTCTGTCTTGGTTTCTATGTGCACAGTTCTCCCATCTGCACAAAGCAACACACAACCCTAACACTTGATTCTTGCAATAGAACTCAGGCATTTTGTTTTGTTTTGTTTTGTTTTTAGTAATTTCAGTGTCTTTTAAAACTGCGGACTGGGCAATTTTTTTTTTCCTACACTACTTCATAATCTATTTCAAATTCATCAGTAAATATTTGTCACCATTACTCTTACTAGGAAGACACACAAATTATTCAAGGGGCTTACAATCAAGTGGGGGAAAGGGCATGTGAACGGTAACTCCCAGGTAGGGAAATGCAGCCTCCAGAGATAATTACAGAGTGTTACAGGGCACAGGAGGAGGGTAGCCAAGTCTGGAGTGGTAGGGTAGGGGTGTGGGGGTGAGGTGGGGGTTGTGGCTGCACACAGAAAGAAACTTTATTAAACAAGAGCCTATAAATAAGCTAATACTTTAAAAACTTAGTAATAACCACTATTAGAGTTTTTTGTACAGTCATTATAATTTGTCTCTAATATATCTAGTTAACTATTCTTCCCTCAAAACATTTGGAATTACCACACCTTATTCCCAGTCTTCAACATGAATAATATTTGATTGATGTGTTCAAATCATCCACAACATGTGAGTTCTACTGGCTAGAGAAACCTAAAAATGGAAATTAGTTTCTAGAAATCAATGTTTCCCCTCTAGCCACACATCCAGAGCTCATATTTTTTAGTATCTAAATTATTGAAAACTGGGAGAATGAGGGATGTAAGCATGGTGTTGGAGAGAAGATGAAGTTGGCATAGTTCTGTATTAAAACAGCACCAGCTTTCCAGATGGGATTTGTGGTTATCAGTGCAAACAGAATTGCACTTTCATAAACCCAAGACAAAAAAGCTCTCTAGCATTTTTACTTTGGGCACATTATTCAATCCATTCATCCATTTGCACCACACACACACACACACACACACTCTCTCTCTCTCTCTCTCTCTCAAAACAATTGATGCATAAAGTAACATTGCTATAAATGAGACAGCAACCGAGAGTCACCCATATTGTATAATATATTATTAAATTACTAATATATTCTGCAAGTTCTTATCCAAGCATTATGGCATTATGGTACTGTTTATTGCATGACAAGAGGATAGCCTTTAGTGAATCAGAAACACAATACCCCACAAAGTAAAACTTGGAGGAAATGGACTTGCAGAACATGGTCCTCAAATGCTGTAAAGAATAGAAGTCACTTACCTGTGAGCGAGGACTTGAGGAAGCCAGGAAAACAACAGACTCTACCGTGGAGAGTCAAAGGTTTTACAACCTTTTCCAATTTCAGTTTTCATCATTGCTAAACACTGAACAGAATTCAAGCTTTTTCTAAAACATTATTTGCTGACGGGTCAATGCCCTGAAGGCCAGTCTAAGCACAGTTCAGTGACATCTGAGGAAAGGTTGAATACACTCAAAACAATAACCCCAAACACACAGTGGGCTTAGGAAGCCAGCTGAGGGCTTCAACAGGCTTTGGAAGGTGTGGATTCCCTTGAAAGGAGGCGCAAGACGCTGGTACCCCATTCCCCCACACCCTGCAAGAACGTTGTGATTCTGGCTACATCATTTCTTCTCATAAGCCCTTGGTCTTAAGAAATTACTTTAAAACATAACCAGACCAAAACCAAACAAAAAACAAAAAAAACAAAAAACAAACAAACAAAAAAAAAACAACTTTAAACTTTTCCCCTCAATTTGAAAGATTACTCTTGGAAAGTCCTTACGTTGCAGGCCCCTGATATTCCTGACCCAGCCCCAGAATTGCGTGAAGATAGATGACTTGAAAGAACATGTGAAATAGCCTTTTTGCTCAAAACTCTGAGGGCTCACATGACCCTTGCACTCTGGCCTCAACAGTCAACAACCTCAGGCTCTACCCACCAGATAAATGATTTTTTTAAGGGTTTAAACTAACAGAAATCCAAGTCAAATAAACATATGTGGCTTCTCCAGCGGCTTTGTGCTATCCATACCTGTTCCTCTCCCTTCTTGTTAATTCCAACATTTTTCTCAAATGCTCTTATTTTTTCTCTCTCTCCCTGACTGAGTTAACCATTTCCTAAGAGCACCTCACTGTGGCCTCCAGTGATGAGTAATAATAGCCAATGCTGGTCAAGCCTTTGTTGGGTACCTGGCTCAGTTGAAGAGTCTATTTTGTACCTCCTTATTTGGATTCCTCAAAAACCATAGGACTTAGGTGCTATCATCATTACCTCCATTTTATAGTTAAGAGAAATGAAGCACAGAGAGGTTAAATAACCCACCCAAAGTCTATCATTGATAACTCTAGAGTCTATGCTCTATACCACTCTATGCTGACCTTCCAGCCCAGGCTCTGAAATGCAGGTGATGGGCCAGTGCTTCTCAGTTTGAAGAAAATAAGATCAAATCAATGATAAGATCAAATTTTCTTAATTTAAAGTTTTTCTGCCATAAACTCTTTAAAAATTCAGTATCTTCTATTTGTCTCTACTGAAACCTGCATATACAATGGTTTATGATTTAGCTCCAAATTTTGTATATTATTATATGTATATGTTAAAATTTCAATATATCAAGGGCAGCAAACACAAGAAAGTTTTCTAAGATATTCCCTCCATCTGAACTGGTTTGACAAGTCCTGGGACAAGTTGACGTCCGAGTCAATGCAAATGTAATAATATTGGGTTTGGCACCAATTAGGACCTAGGAAAAAGAAATTTGTTCTACACAAACCCAAAAAGACAGCACAGCTGTGAGATTGTAGCTTTGGCTGGGAGAAGATTCTCAGTAGAATTTTGTGACCTTTGTTCTGGTAAAATTATTGACAACACCCACAGGGTGAAAATGAGCTTCTCATTGGTCCTAGTGTCCTAAGTTTTTTCTTTGTTTGGCATGTAGATGTGAAGGGAGATAATAAAAATAGAGTGTTAGAGTTGTAAACAATATTGCAGATGTTCTGTTCAACCACCTCATCCAGTAGATGCAAAAACTGAGGACGGAACAACAACCTGTTCTGAACCCCTTCGAGGTTTAGTAACATCTTCCTCTGTTCCTTCAACTCTGGCTCCCTGACCAGCTAGGGCAGGATGAATACCAAGTTAATCATTCCTATTTTGTGTTAGCAGTAGGTGAGTTTTCTTTATGGTTTATGGTTTAAAAACAAGTAGGGCTGTGGTCCCTGCTGTCCTCCAGTTAAAGCCTCAACTGAAGCACTTTTTGAGTGCTTATTACGTGCCAAATACTCTTCTAACCTCTGGGATACAAGAATGAGCAAAACAGTTGAGAATTCCTGCCCTCAAGAATCCTATATTCAGGTGTGGGGGAAAGGAGAGGTAGATAGTAAACAATAAGCACAACATACATGCAGATGGTGATAAATGCTATGGAGAAAAACATTACAGGAAAAGAATATGATGGGGGTATGTGTATGTGTGTTTGTGAGGTGAGCAGGTGTGTTATCATTTTAAAGCAGGTGGTTGAAGAAGGTAACATATGAAGAAGGTGCTCCTGAGGTGAGGGAGAAAGTACATGAATTTATAGGGGAACAGTAAGTGCAAAAACCCTGGGAAAACTATTTAAAGAGCCCAAATGTCCATTGACTGATAAATGAATAAAGAAGATGGTGTGATATCTATCTATCTATCTATCCATCTATCTACATATACAAGTAGATGATATAGATAGATAGATAGATAGATCTGTATATACAATGGAATATTATTCGGCAATCATGAAGAATGAACTCTTGCCATTTGCAACAATGTGGGTGGAACTAGAGTGTATTATGCTAAGTGAAATAAGTCAGAGAAAGACAAATATCATTTGATTTCACCCATATGTGGAATTGAAGAAACAAATCAGATGAACATTGGGGAAGGGAAGCAAAAAATAAGATAAAAACAGAGAGGGAGACAAACCATAAGAGGCCCTTAAATACAGAGAACAAACTGAGGGATGGCTGGCGGGGTGTTGGGTGAGGGGATGGGCTAAGTGGGTGATGGACATTAAGGAGGGCACTTGCTGGGATGAGCACTGGGTGTTATATGTAAGTGATGACTCACTAAGTTCTATTCCTGAAATCACTATTACACTATACATTAACTAAATTAGATTTTAAAAAAGAGAGAGAGAGAAAGAGATGGACTTTGGAATCACAATGATTTGAATTCACTTCCCAGCTATGTGACTTTGGGCAGGTTACTTAAACTCCACTAGCCTCAGTTTCTTCATCTGTAAAATGGAAGTTGTAATACCATCTTTACAGGGTGATGAATCTACTAGAAATTATCTGTGCCAAAGATCCTGGGAAAATAGGCTGCCTGTGGGAAAGAAAATGTTTTGGATATGAGGGCAGGGCAGTGACTCCTCTGGCAGCACAAGTGCCAGAAAACAGTTGATCTGACCCGTGAGGGATTATGCCCTAAAATGAGTAAAGTTTAGTTTGAGTCTGAGATTTCAGTCTATCTGGATGGCATGTGGGTATTCACCCCAGATCCAACATGCCCCAAGCTAATGATTAGGTATCCTCCTTAATCATACTGCACCATGAGTCTGGCTGACTCTGCCCTGAAAAATACATGCTTGAATATATATTTTTTAATGTTTATTTATTTTTGAGAGACAGAGAGACAGAGACAGAGAGAGAGAGAGAGAGAGAGAGAGAGAGAGTGAGCAAGTGGGGGAGGGGCAGAGAGAGAGGGAGACACAGAATCTGAAGCAGGTGTCAGGCTCCGAGCTCTCAGCACAGAGCCTGACATGGGGCTCAAAGCCACAAACTGTGAGATCATGACATGAGCCAAAGTCGGACACTCAATCAACTGAGCTAGCCAGGCACCCCATGCTTTAATATTTTTTTTAAGTGAACTTTCTCAATCTCATTCTGCCTAGTCAAAGATGCCCATGATTGATACCTGTAATAAGATATATTAATAGTCCATATTTTCCTTTCCCAATAAGTCAATGATATCCAAAAAATTGACTGTACATTTGTGCAAGGATGATCTGATATTAGTGCAATAGAACACTGTGAACAATAACCTATGCATTTTTCTGTTCCCCTTTCCTTATCCTGTGACTCTTCTCCAGGCAGGCAGTTAGGTGAGTTTTGTATATTTTGCATCTACCAAAATCAGTATATTCTTCATTTCGTTTTGTAGACACATAAAAAAGATGAAAAGAAGAAAAAACATGAAAATGTAAACGTGATTATCTGTAAGTTATAAGAACGTGAGTATGCAGGCGGAATACCATGGAAGTTTTTTGTGTGTCTCGCATCCATGAAATACAGCCAGACCAACACTAAACCATCCTACACACCTAGAAAACTGATTGGAGGATTAACACAACAATCTGCACAATCTGAACCACAGAATTCAGCAGGTACACGGCATGGAGAGGTGAACTGGGGGAGAGAGAAGCTTCAGAGGACAGGGAATTACTTTTGCATGTGGAGAGAGGGCAGAGATGGGGAGGAGAATACGGGAAAAGCACCCCCCCCAAAAGCAGCTGGAGAGAAAGTGGAAAAGTGGAAACAGCCACAGGGACTGAACTAAAAAGGCAGAAAGGAGAAAGGAGAGGGCTTAAATTCCATTAAGACTATAAACAGGGGGAGCACAGAGTCTGCAACTCTGTGGCTCAATACCTGGCGGTGCTTTGGTGGGAAGGGTGAATACTCAGGAGCAGAGTGGAGTCCGGGGTTCTTCAGGCCACACAGGGAGAGGCGGTTCCCCTGCTGGGAGGACACCTGGTAGAGGCTGTATGGGTCCCCCAAAGGCAGGGCCCCAGTGGACCCTGGAGAACAACCACATTCTCTGGTGCTAGAACAAGATCACTAAGGGTGAAGCCTGGTGCCAGATGTGTGTTGTGATTTTCCATAATCCCTGAAATGCTGCTGCTACACTATCTTGTGAACTTTTTCTGTGGTGGGCTGGCAACTGGCCACAGTCTCTGGGCATCGGCAGCAGCACAGTCCCACAAACGTTCCTGGGTGTGGCCGGCACCCAGCCATTGCTCAGTGAGACCCTCCACAGAGGGGTGGAGCGGGTCAAAGCCGCAGTCCCTCAGAAGTAAGGGGTTTGGAAAAACAGTCCCATCTGAGATAAAACTCAGGAGGGAGGTGCTACCTGGGGCTTGGTCACGGACAGTGTAAAAGTGGGTAGTGGACGGAAGCCGAAGACAAAGGACCATGCCTGATTGTTGATCAGGGAGAACAGAGTTTCAATACTAGAGACTGGGTAGCTGAGTGACACCAGTTTCAACGCTCCCGCGCATGCGCCTATGCACCTACAAGCGCCACAACAATCCACCCCAGTAAGATAAGCAGCGCCATCTAATGGATAATGGAGCCATTACACTGAGCCTTGCACAACTGGGCCAACCTAGCTCTTCAGGAACACAAGTCTCTCTGCCTGCTTAGTTTATGGACTATAAAGCACTTCACAATTTGACTTCTAGGGAAAAATGAAGTAATTTCAGTCATATTTCAGTCTGTTCACTGGTCCTCTATTCAATTTTCTTTCTTTTTTTTTCTTTTTTCTTTTTTCTCTTATTAGTTTCTTACCTTTTTCTTGAATACAGAAAGAGAAAAAATTCATTTTTATTTTCAATTTTTATTAAAAATACTTTTCTTTAATTTTTTTACTATATTTTTTACTTTTGTGTAAATTTTTTCAAATTCTATTTCACTTCCATCATTTCACTTTAGTCTACTTCAGTATATTCATTTTTTCAAATTTTCAAACAATTTCCTTTTTTTCTTTCCCCTTTTTTCTGTAATATATCAAGCCCCTTTCAACACCCACATCAAAACACACCTAGAACCTAGCATCATTTATTTGATTTTGTGTGTGTGTGTTTAATTTTTTAATTTTTTTAATTTTAATTTTTTTACCTCATTAATTCCTTTTCTGCCTTCAAAATGATGAAACGAAGGAATTCACCCCAAAAGAAAGAGCAGGAAGAAAGGACATCCAGGGACCTAACCAACACAGATGCAAGAAAGATGTCTGAACCAGAATTTAGAATTACAATAATAAGAATACTAGATGGAGTTGAAAATAGATTAGAATCCCTTTCTGCGGACATAAAAGAAGTAAAATCTAGTTCGGATGAAATAGAAAATGCTACAACTGAGCTGCAACCTCAGACAGATGCCACAGCAGCGAGGATGAGGCAGAACAGAGAATCAGTGATATAGAGGACAAACTTATGGAGAATAATGAAGCAGAAAAAAAGAGGGAGATTAAGGCAAAAGAGCACGATTTAAAAATTAGAGAAATCAATGATTCATTAAAAAAGGAACAACATCAGAATCATAGGGGTCCAGATGAAGAAGAGAGATAAATAGGGGTAGAAGGGTTATGAGAGCAAATCTTAGCAGAAAACTTTCCTAACGTGGGGAAAGACACAGACATCAAAATCCAGAAAGCATAGAGGACTCCCATTAGTTTCAACAAAAACTGACCATCAACAAAGCATATCATAGTCAAATTCAGAAAATTCAGGCAACAAGAGAATCATGAAAGCAGCAAGGGAAAAAAATTCTTAACCTACAGGGGAAAACAGATCAGGTTTGCAGCAGACCTATCCACAGAAACTTGGCAGGCCAGAAAGGAGTGGCAGGATATATTCAATGTGCTGAATCAGAAAAATATGCAGCCAAGAATTCTTTATCCAGCAAGGCTGTCATTCAAAATAGAGAGGTAAAAAGTTTCCCAGACAAACAAAAATTAAAGGAGTTTGTGAGCACTAAACCAGCCCTGCAAAAATTTTAAGGGGGACTCTCTGAGGGGAGAAAAGATGGAAAAATAAATAAATAAACAAACAAACAAACAAACAAAGACCAAAAGCAAAAAAGACTGGAAAGGACCAGAGAACCCCACCAGAAACTCCAACTCTACAAGCAACAGAATAGCAATACATTCATATCTTTCAGTACTCACTCTAAACATCAATGGACTCAATGCTCCAATCAAAAGACATAGGGTAACAGAATGGATAAGAAAACAAGATCCATCTATATGCTATTTACAAGAGACCCACCTTAGACCTAAAAACATCTTCAGATTGAAAGTAAGGTGATGCAGAACCATCTATCATGCTAATGGTCAACAAAAGAAAGCTGGAGTAGCCATACTTATATCAGACAATCTAGACTTTAAAATAAAGTCTGTATCAAGATATAAAGAAGGGCATTATATCATAATTTAGGGGTCTATCTACCAAGAAGACCTAACAATTTAAAACATTTATGCACCAAATGTGGCAACACCCAAATATATAAATCAATTAATCACAAACATAAAGAAACTCATTGATAGTAATACCATAATAGTAGGAGACTTCAACACCCCACTCACAGCAATGGACAGATCATCTAATCAAAAAATCAATAAGGAAACAATGGCTTTGAATGACACACTGGACCAGATGGACTTAACAGATATATTCAGAACATTTCGTCCTCAAGCAGCGGAATATATATTCTTCTCCAGTGCGCATGGAATGTTCTCCAGAATAGACCACATACTGGGACACAAATCAGCCCTCAACAAGTACAAAAAGATCGAGATCATACTGTGCATATTTTCAGACCACAATGCTATGAAACTTGAAATCAACCACAAGAAAAAAAATTGGAAAGGTAAGAAATACTTGGAGACTAAAGAACATCCTATGAAAGAATGAATGGGCTAACCAAGAAGTTAGAGAAAATTTAAAAAGTTCATGGAAGACAATGAAAATGATAACACCACAACCCAAAACCTCTGGGACACAGGAAAGGCGGTCATAAGAGGAAAGTATTTAGCAATCCAGGCCTTCCTAAAGAAGAAAGGAAGATCTCAGATACACAACCTAAACTTATGCCTTAAAGAACCAGAAAAAGAACAGCAAATAAACCCAAAAGCAGCAGAAGACAGGAAATAATAAAGATTAGAGCAGAAATTAATGCTATCGAAACCAAAAAAACAGTAGAACAGATCAATGAAACCAGAAGCTGGTTCTTTTAAAGAATTACCAAAATTGATAAACCACTAGCCAGTTTGATCAAATGAAAAGGGAAAGGACCCAAATAAATAAAATCAAGAATGAAAGAGGAGAGATCACAATCAACACAGAAGAAATAAAAACAATAATAAGAGAATATTATGAGCAAGCACATGACAATAAAATGGGCAATCTGGAAGAAATGGACAAATTCCTAGAAACATATACACTACCAAAACTGAAACAGGAAGAAATAGAAAATTTGAACAGACCCATAACCAGTAAAGAAATAGAATTAGTAATCAAAAATATCCCCAAAAAATCAAGAGTCCAGGGGCAGATGGCTTTCCAGGGGAACTCTACCAAACATTTAAGGAAGTGTTAACACCTATTCTCTTGAAGCTGTTCCAAAAAGTAGAAATGGAAGGAAAACTTCCAAATTGTTTCTATGAAGCCAGCATTACCTTGATTCCAAAACCAGACAGAGACCCCACTAAAAAGGAGAACTATACACCAACTTCCCTGATGAACATGGAGGCAAAAATCCTCAACAAGATATTAGCCAACAGAATCCAACAATACATTAAAAAAATTATTCACCATGACCAAGCAGGATTTATACCTGGGATGCAGGGCTGGTTCAATATCCTCAAAACAATTAACGTGATTCATCAAGTCAATAAAATAAAGGACAAGAACCATATGATCCTCTCAATAGATGCAGAGAAAGCATTTGACAAAATACAGCATCCTTTCTTGATAAAAACCCTCAAGAAAGTAGGGATAGAAGGAGCATACCTCAAGATCATAAAAGCCGTATGCAAAAGACCCAACGCTAATATCATCCTCAATGGAAAAAACTGACAGCTTTCCCCCTAAGGTCAGGAACAAGACAGGGAGGTCCACTCTCACCATTGTTATTCAACATAGTATTAGAAGTCTTAGTCTCTTCAATCAGACAACACAAAGAAATAAAAGGCATCCAAATTGGCCAGGAGGAGATCAAACATTCACTCTTCGCAGATGACATGATACTCTATATGGAAAACCAACAAGATTCCACCAAAAAACTGCTAGAACTCATCCATAAATTCAGCAAAGTTGCAGGATGTGAAATCAATGCACAGAAATCGGTTGCATTCCTATACACCAACAATGAAGTGACAGAAAGAGAAATCAAGGAATAGATCCCATTTACAATTGCACCAAAAACCATAAAATACCTAGGAATAAATCTAACCAAAGAGGTGAAAAATCTATACACTGAAAACTACAGAAAGCTTATGAAAGAAATTGAAGAAGACACAAAAAAATGGAAAAAGATTCCATGCTCCTGGATAGGAAGAACAAATATTGTTAAAATGTTGATACTACCCAAAGCAATCTACATATTCAATGCAATCCCTATCAAAGTAACACCAGCATTCTTCACAGAGCTAAGACAAATCATCCTAAAATTTGTATGGAGCCATAAAAGACCCTGAATAGCCAAAGCAATCTTGAAAAAGAAAACCAAAGTTGGAGGTATCACAATCCCGGACTTCAAGCTATACTACAAAGCTGTAATCATCAAGACAATATGGTACTGGCACAAAAACACTCAGATCAATGGAACAGAATAGAGAACCCAGAAATGGACCTACAAACGTATGGCCAACTAATCTCTGACAAAGCAGGAAAGAATACCCAATGGAATAAAGACAGTCTCTTCAGAAAGTGATGCTGGGAAAACTGGACAGCGACATGGGGAAGAATGAATGTGGACCACTTTCTTACATCATACACAAAAGTAAACTCAAAATGATGAAAGACCTAAATGTAAGATAGGAAGCCATTAAAATCCTTGAGGAGAAAGCAGGCAAAAACCTCTTTGATCTTGCCCGCAGCAACTTCTTACTCAACACGTCTCCGGAGGCAAGGGAAACAAAAGCAAAAATGAACTACTGGGACCTCATCAAAATAAAAAGCTTCTGTACAGCAAAGGAAACAATCAGCAAAACTAAAAGGCAACCGACAGAATGGAAGAAGATATTTGCAAATGACATATCAGATAAAGGGTTAGTATCCAAAATCTATAAAGAACTTATCAAACTCAACACCCAAAAAACAAATAATCCAGTGAAGAAATGGGCAAAAGACATGAATAGACACTTCTCCAAAGAAGACATCCAGATGGCCAACTGACACATGAAAAAATGCTCAACATCACTCATCATCAGAGAAATACAAATCACAACCATAATAAGATACCACCTCACACCTGTCAGAATGGCTAACATTAACAACTCAGGCAACAACAGATGTTGGTGAAGATGTGGAGCAAGAGGATCTCTTTCTCACTGCTGGTGGGAATGCAAGCTGGTGCAGCCACTCTGGAAAACAGTTTGGAGGTTCCTCAAAAAATTAAAATTAGAACTACCCTATGACCCAGCAATTGCACTACTAGGCATTTATCCAAGGGATACAAGTGTGCTGTTTCAAAGGGACCCTGCACCCCCATGTTTATAGCAGTACTATCAACAATAGCCAACGGATGGAAAGGGCCCAAATGTCCATCAATGGATAAATGGATAAAGAAGATGTGGTATATATATACAATGGAGTATTACTCGGCAATCAAAAAGAATGAAATCTTGCCATTTGCAACTACATGGATGGAACTGAAGGGTATTATGCTAAGTGAAATTAGTCAGTCAGAGAAAGACAAAAATCATATGACTTCACTCATATGAGGACTTTAAGAGACGAGACAGATGAACATAAGGGAAGGGAAACAAAAATAATATAGTAACAGGGAGGGGGGCAAAACATAAGAGGCTCCTAGTTATGGAGAACAAACAGAGGGTTACTGAAAGGGTTGTGGGAGCTGGAGTGGGCTAAATGGGTAAGGGGCATTAAGAAAGCTACTCCTGAAATCATTATTGCACTATATGCTAACTAATGTGGATGTAAATTAAAAAAATAAAATAAAAAAAATAAAAAATAAACATTCAAGACTAGGATGCAATAAGAAAAAAGAATGTGAGTATGCATGAGTTTTATCTTCTTGGTGCTTTTCTTCATCTTCTCAATTGTATACAATAAAAGCAAACTACTTTTTCATATATAATTTATTAAATGAAAAGAATAAAGTATATGACAAAAAGTAATGCCTATAAAGATGCTTAATAAAATTTATACTGCTAACAATCTTTTAAATATATCTATAGGTCTTGTTGGGTTTTTTTTCAAGTTTTTATTTAAATTCTAGTTAGTTAACATGTATGGTAAAATTGGTGTCAGATATAGAATTTAGTGACTCATCACTTATATAATAACACCCCGTGCTCATGACAAGGGCCCTCCTTAATGCCCATCACCTATTTAGCCCATTCCCTCACCTCCCTCCATCAACCCTCAGTTTGTTCTCTATAGTTAAGAGCCTCTTATGGTTTGCTTCCCTCTCTCTTTTTCTCCCTTCCCCTATGTTCATCTGTTTTGTTTCTTAAGTTCCACCTGTGAGCGAAATCATATGGTATTTGTATTTTTCTGAATGATTTATTTCACTTAGCATAATACACTCTAGCTCTACCTACATCATTGCAAATGGCAAGATTTCATTCTTTTTGATGGCTTGTGTGTGTGTGTATATATATATATATACATATATATATATGTACATATACATATATATATCTACTTGTATATATATATAGAGAGAGAGAGATGTATATATCACATCATCTTCTCTATCCATT
Organism: Panthera uncia; assembly: GCF_023721935.1. NCBI lineage: Eukaryota > Metazoa > Chordata > Mammalia > Carnivora > Felidae > Panthera > Panthera uncia. Next base: position 62,836,812 of record NW_026057584.1, on the reverse strand, counting down.
CATCAGTCAAGGGACATTTGGGCTCTTTCCATAGTTGACTATTGTTGATAATGTATCTACGGGTTTTGAATGTTCTCCAAATGCTAGCTGTGGTTCAGTTAGTGCTTTTCTTCCAGGAGGCTCTAGTTTGTGCAGAAACTACAGAGCCTTCATTTGGACATGACAAGGAATATTACAATGGATTTGAAGTCTGTCTGCATTGCAATCCGGGTCCATCCAAATGCAGACAAGCCCTGAAGCTGCTACTCAGTAGTATGGCCCAGTAGCCTAAACCTAGAGGTAGCTTCATCCTACTCCAGACCTGTGCCTCTGGGCCCACTTCTCCCAAAAGCTGGCTCTAATATGAACAGTCTTTGAGATCCCCTTTGGGTCCTTGTACAGTCTGCCCCAACCCTATGTCACATCTGGCTTTGGCTCCTGGGACTCCGCCTCACCCCACTCGGTTGGCCATTAGAGTAAAACATTTGGCTCATAAAACACTTCCTGATGGTCTTCATGCTTCTTTTAAGATGGTTGTGGAGATAAAAGTTAAAAATAGTGAGTTGGGTAACCTCAGTATATTGTTAGATATTTTATCTTCCCCCTATAGAATTAACGACACCAAATGAGACTTCTTCATCACACTCTTAGCAAGTTGTGGCTTACAATTATCTGATGAAATACACTAAACTCTACAACTATTTATCTTCTTCAGCTCTCAGTACTTGGCCAGAATTTCTATTTTTGTTTCCCTCTCTAATGAGGAAAACTGACACAAAAATATATATTTCATCTGTGAGCAAATCTTTTCTCATACCTTTGAGTGTACTAGTTCTCATCTTCTCCTGAAGGCTCGTTGTTGGACATATATCTATAAAAATCATGAGTAACTGGAAAAGGGAGAAGAATAGGTGAAAAAAAAAAAAGAAAAAGAAAATCCAAGACAATGCTATAGAACAACATTCACTACGAAGAGATTGTGCCTATGGCGTTGAGCAGTCACTTGAATTGTAAAATGAATTCATCTCTCACTGGAGAGGGGCAAGCCTGCTGAGGCTTTGGGAAGACTGGGTTTTCAAGTCGTAGCTTCACCCAGGACACCTCCCTTCTTAAAGTGATATGTAAATCTTGGAAACCATCGTCAAGCAGAGGTCACAATGATCTCCGCCAAGTGGTTATAAATAGCGTATGAGTGTGAGAAAGTATCTGCTACTCCCTAGTTTAATGCAAGGCAATTCATTGTTAATACAATATATCCTGGCAACAAGGAACCAGTTTTACCAAATTAGTCAATCATGTCTTTGAACAACAATCCAATAGACTTATAAAACCAAAATCCAGCTCTCTTTTCAGTAAGCTTGTCAATCCAGGTAGATGTTGGCAAACTAGTCTTATAGCTTTGAGGAAAAAAATTGAAGATGCATTATTTTTACTGCTTTCTTGGAGATGGCAATTCAGAGCTCCCCAGTTCCACTCTTACTAACTCTGGGTGACTCCTTAATACACAGGAAACTTAGCTTTAAAGTTTTAAAGCAGTGAGTTATCTAGAGCTGATTCACTAATTCATTGCTTCTCACTGACTTGTCTAGGCACACATTTGAAAATGTCACAATTTTCTTTTTCAGTGATAAAATGCCTCACCTTATTTATTTATTAATTTTACCTGCAGAAAAATGCCATAACAATTTAGAATTGAAACAGTGCAGAGAAAATGTCACATTTTTAAGTAACATGGGATAAGAGTGATTAATTCAAGGACTTTGGTCATGAGCATCAAAACTCAAACTAAGGCAGGATAAAATAAAGGACTTGCAGCCAAATTCAAGCTGCATCTGACTCTGCGGCCATGCAGGTTGTTGCCATAACACTAGGGAGTCTCCTAGTCAGCCCAGGGCTTTCAACAGACCGCATTTCAGAGTCCATACTTATCTCTCCCAGGATGCTGCCAGCCACCCTTACCTTTAGACCACAGCCCATCCCACAGTAGCAGATTTGGCACATCCTCACTTCCTTATTGAGGATGGAAGGGTGGCCGCCTGAATTACCAGAAATTCATTTCAAAGTGTCGCGTGTCTTTCATGGGCATGTACAAATGACCGTCACAAGTTCCTTTTTTTCTTCTGGACTGTTGCATATGTCTTTATTTCTAGCATAAATGAATGTGTATGGAGTGTGTGTTTGTGTGTGCTAGTGCCAAAGAAGCCCAACTCAGAAACACATCATATTCTAAGTTACAGTATTTTTCTCCAAATCAGACCTCAAGGAATTATGTCTGGAGACCACAAGGTGACATACCAAAAAATGAAGAGCTACGTGCCAAGAAAAGGGGGAACAATAGAAAGAGCCTGGGCACACACACACACACCATTTTATACATTCTGCAGATCTTATCATAGAGAATTCAGAAAATGACACAAGAAATTAAGAGAAGGAAATAAAGAAAAAACAGTCTAACTATGTGACTCCTTGATGATTCATCTCACATCATCATTCCAATCACTTATCACGGCTTTTCTGAGTGATTCCCCACCTAAGTGATTACTGACTTCCCCTCCTCCCTTGCCCTGATTCCTGATGTGTCAGTGACAATTCAAATTTACTGGTAAAGCATTAAGCTTTTCTCTCCTCCACTGCCTCTGCTTCCCTTTCCTATTATAAGTCTTGTAAAATATCTAATCTTGTAAAATATCTATACCTAATTCAGTCAGCCACTCAAGGTGACAAACTTTCCTTCCTAGAACCATGGTCCAGTTTGTCCGTAACCTTACTGAAAAGGCTCTGGTGCTGATAAATGCTGCTGTGACTCACTCAAAGCCTGGTTAGCCAGCTTTTGGAACAACTTTAAGGTTGAGCTGGTTTCTCCAACCCCTGCTGAGAATCCTACTACTACTTAGAGCCTGAAAAAAAAATCATCCGTGGTGCTTAAACTGCTACAAACAGCTCCCAGTTAAAGAAGCTGTGTTGACTGGTTTGGTGGCCACAGAGGTATGGATGCAGTTTTATATCCATGAGATCACAGACAATCATGGCATCACTTGTGATAACATTTGAGGACCAATCTTTAACATCTGATGATATTTGATTTACTATGTGAGGGTTCTGGGACCATGTGTGATCAAACTGGTCTCTGTAATAATGTATAATAAAATAATGTATAATACTTACAAGTATACTTATACCTTCTCATGCCTGAAACCCCATGTGTAATTTCTGGTATCTCCTAGTATATCCTAAATTCCAAAACATTCCCATTTAAATTTTATAATAGTGATAAAATTCACAGCAATGTTATTTGCACATCCTTCCTCAGATTTCCAATGTTGCTTCTCAATTATCACCTTAAATCTCTAAGCACCGAACGTACTTATAACTTCCAACTCCATGAAGTCACTTCCTCTTTTTTTCACACTCCCATGGATTCACATTTTTTTTATTTTCCCTTGTAAGGATCTGCAGCTGTGTTTTTTGACACAGCTATTGAATTTTATCCTAACTCCAGTCTCCTTTTCTCTAATTTTGTTTCATTAATATTAGAACATCTCTGATAAATCATTTTTATAAACCCAAGGCTTTTTGAACTTCCTCAACAATCCAAAGGCTTTTCTCTGGAAAAGAACTGAGGGGGAAAAATATTGCAAGACTGAGAACTAAGTGTCCAGTTTTTAATATGTTTATTCTGGGATATTGTGAGATTTATGGAGAAATGCTGAGTAACAACTAGGTCTTGAATTCAACAAGTTACAGAACTGGAGATGTTAATTTTGGAATAATTGGAGCTTCTGTGGTATTTACAGGCTTGGAAGGATCTAAAATCCCCTAGAGGAGGGACTCCTGAGATGGTTAAGCGTCCGACTTCCACTCAGGTCATGATCTCACAGTTCATGGATTCCAGCCCCGCATTGGGTTCTGTGCTGATAGATCAGAACCTGGAGCCTGTTTCAGATTCTGTCTCTCTCTGCTTCTCCAACACTCATGCTCTGTCTCTGTCTTTCAAATATAAATAAACATTTTAAAAAATAAAATAAAATCTCCTAGAAGAACATAAAATGGAAAAAAAAAAATCTACAATTGATCCCTGAAAGGACTCCATCATTTGAGGTTGGACTAAAGAAGGAGAAATCATCAAAAGAGATTAAAATATGACTGTAAGAATGTAGATTAAAAACAAGAAGAATCTCTAGTGGCAGATTCTAAAAACTAAGTTTTTCAGATAGTCTATCTTTTTAGCATAACAAAGATGCACACATTGAACCAGGGGAAAAAATTCTGCCAGTATCCTCCACAATCATCAAAGAAGAAAGTATGTTAGACTGTAGAAGGCAAATTCGTAGTATTTGGATCAATCCACTATCCACTTGGAGATACACAAAAGGACTTCAAACATCGTCCAAGCAGATTGATAACGTCAGTGAAGATGGCACATTAGGGACCTGAAGGGGCTTGTGCTTCCCCAGAAATACCAAATAACCTGGCAAAAACTGTAAAAACCAACATTATTGGAATTCTGTAAAATAGGCAAGGGTTTACAGCAATCAAGTGAACACTTAAGCAGGAGAAAGGCCACTAGAACATAGTAAGAGATCTCTATGGCATTTTGATTCAGCCTTCTCCCATCCCTTTCCCTGGTACAATGGCAGTCTTCAAGATGGCAGCTTGAATCCTCTGTGTGAATTCATGGTACTAGAGGAGGTAGAGAAAACTGCTCTCAAGGAATCACATTTGTTTTGACCTGTCTGTGGTTTCCCTGAAGAATTATCACAAAAAGCCTACCTTTGTTTCACTTAACTTATAACCCTCTTAGGGTGGAGGATGTTCTTCAGAAATGTTGACAGTCAAGTGCTGCCACCTGGGACAAAAATTAACAACTGAAGCAAACAATAGACATGACAAAAGCCAGGAAGAAAGCATTGGGGAATGAGATTCTTCAGGGAATAAGGGCTTTGAAAAGCTCCTGAGTATACCAGCTAATCCAGAAAGCTATGCACGTGCCCAGGGCAGCATGCATGCTCAGAGAAGACTAGAAAAGACAATAAACATTCATTTCTAGCTGATCTTTAGGCTCAGCATACGCAGGAAGTGAAGGCTAATTCAGAATTGTAAGTGGCGTGGCCAAGCATTGAGGAAAAGGGAACATGATTTTTATAACTGAGGTACTATTATGGGTTGAATTGTGTCCCTCTAGAATTCATATGTCGAAACTCTCATCTCCAGTACCTCAGAATGTTACTGTATTTGTAGATAAGGCCTTTAAAGAGGTGATTATGTTAAAATGAGGCTGCTAGGGGGGGCCCTAACCCAATTTCACTGATGTCCTTATAAAAAAGAAGTGTGGACACAGAGACATCGTGTCTGAGCAAGCACAGAGAAAAGGCCATGTGAGGACATAGGGAAAAGGTGGCCATCTGCAAGCCAATGAGAGAGGCCTCAGAAGAACTGAACCCCGTCAATATCTTGATCTTGGACTTCCAGCCTCCAGAAGGGTGAGAAAATAAACATCCGTTGTTTAAGTCATGCAGTTTGTAATCTTTTGTCATGGCAGCACTAGCAAACTAATACAGGTATGTGGATCCGAAAGTGACTTTCTATAGAATCCCCACACAAAAATTTAGAAAATTGTTCAGCAATCTGAATAGAAAGAAAGAAAATAGGAAGACACGGATTCAGGAGATAGAAGTAAAAGATATGAGGAGACAAAACAAGGACATGGAAAGAAAACAGAATGTGATATGGAAGAGAAGCAAGAAACTAAAAATGTACTATCAGAATTAAAATCTTCATTACAAGTAGTAAACCACAAGCCAACACTGTAGGAAATGGAATCAGTGACATATTACATTAAATGTGGGAATTATTTCAGACTGTAGAGGAAGAGGACAAAAATATGAAAATGATGAAATAGAGATTATAAATTTTTTTAATGTTTTATTTATTTTTGAGAGAGAGAGAGAGAGAGAGAGAGAGAGAGAGACAGAGCACAAGCAGGGGAAGGGCAGAGAGAGAGGGAGACACAGAATCTGAAGTAGGCTCCAGGCTCTGAGCTGACAGCACAGAGCCAGATGCGGGGCTCGAACTCACGAACCGTGAGATCATGACCTGAGCCGAAGTCGATGCTTAACCGACTGAGCCACCCAGGCGCCCCTAAATAGAGATTATAAATAAAAGTGATAGAAAATAGGAGACTTAAGATAAGAATTACAAGGCTCCCCAAGGAAGAAACAAAGCCAAAAAAACTGAAGCAATCATCATTGAAATAAATGGAGCTGAAAATTTTTGAAGCGTAAAGATTGAAGGTCAATAAAAACAGAACCATATTTGGTTAGTTCCTGGCAAAAAATAGCAAATTACAAGGACAGAAGGGAAAAGTTCTGAAAGCTTCCAGGCTGAAAGAAAGGTTAAGCTTTAATCATTTTATAAGTTATTGGTTCTGTTATAGTAATGATTAAATAATTTTTCAACTCTTTGCAAATATAGAAAATTGTCTTTGTCCAGAGAACCATAAATAATTTGCTTTTTTACTAGGGAAGCATATAAACTGCTGTTTACTGCAAAATTAATGGAAATTCCAAGGAAATTAAAAGATGTTTTGCATATTTAAAATCCATATTAAATGAGATTAGAGAAGTCTTTTCTTAATGAGAAAAGACTAAGAAACCACCTACTGGCTGGTATAATGTTACCAAGCTCTCCCAGTGTCATGTTCCATCCCAGACTTGCAAATAACCTTGCATAAAAATATATATCAAACTTATTCAATCTTGTATCAGTTAGCTTTTGCTATATAACATACCACCCCCAAAACTTGGTGGCTTAAAGCACCACTTTATTTGCCGACAATTCTGTGAGTTAAGCATTGTGATGGGTTCTGCCAGCTTGGGTGGGGGTGGGAGTGGGGGTGTCTCACTGGGGGTCGTGCGCCAGGCTGCCATCATCTGGTGACTGATGGTCTCATGGACTAACAGACTAATAGTCTGAGATGGCTCACTCATGGGTTTGGTGGTTTGGTTCTGGCAGACAGCTGTTTTGTGGGACCCTAGCAACATAGCCCAGACTTTACACGGTGACAGCATTACCAATAGGCAGGCTCCAATGTGCCATTTTAACACCTGTCCTTGTATCACTGCCACTGATGACTCATTATCCAATATCAGTCACATGGACAAACCCAGATTCAATACGGGAAGGGACTACACACATGGACATGGATATGTGGAGGCTTGTCCATTACTGAAGTAGTCTACCAGAAACTTCGACCATATAAACATGCATAAGTGGTCCACATTTAGGAATTTATTCTAAGTAAACATCAGATGTGTGTGACGATGTTCATTTACAGATGTTCTTCAGGGGCGCCTGGGTGGTTCAGTCAGTTAAGCGTCTGACTTCGGCTCAGGTCATGATCTCACAGTTCACAAGTTTGAGCCCCACATCGGGCTCTGTGCTGACAGTGCAGAGCCTGGAGCCTGCTTCAGATTCTGTGTGTGTGTGTGTGTGTGTGTGTGTGTGTGTCTGTGCCCCTCCCTGCTCGTTCTGTCTCTCTCCCTCTCAAAAATAAATAAACATTAAAAAAATTTTTTTAATTTTTTAAAATTAGAGGCAATCAAAACGTCTGATTATGGGAGGTTAGCCGAACAAACCCATATGACAGAATACAATACAAATTTTTGTTTTTTAAATCACTGAACAAAAGAATATTTATTGATATCAGAAAGTGTTCTGGATAAGTGTATGGGTTTTTTTTTTAGAAAGCAGCCAATAATACATATGACACTGTTTTGATAAAAAAATAAAATAAATATAAAACATATGCAGACAAACAAACACAGATCATAGGAGTAAAAGGCAAAATGAATGTACTCTACATAGCGATAGTGATCATGAATGTACTCGTATGGACTCTGAGGTAGGACAGATCTGGGTCTGAATAACTAGATAAGTAAATTGGACCAATTATTTAATCCTCTCGGGTCTCTGTTTTCTCAACTTTAAATTAGTTGGTAGTTTAACAACTGATAGGGTTGTTATGAGTATTAAATGAGATAATGCTTGTAGCATACTACTTGACAAACTAAACTGAACTTTAGGATTGCTCTGATTTGCTAAATAAGGAATGATTTTTCTGTTTATTTTTCTCTGATGACATCATATTTTTATTTAATAACAGAACTAAGATAATAGTAAAAAAAATTCTTGGAATTATTGAGATTTTGTTTAAATGTTAAACCAGCCTCCATACAGATGGAACAGAGCCAAAACCCAGGTTCTGCAGTCCCTGTTCTGCAAAGGAAAGGCTCTCATTCAGGGAGAAGCTGGAGAAACCAGCCCCCTGCTTCGAGACATTGTCAGGCAGTAATCCCAGGACATTGTAAAGATAAGACAAAAGTTCACTTGGGACATTTATTTAATAAATGTTTGGCATTGCATCAGAGGGCCACTGGTGGCTGGGCAGCTGACCTGCATTAGGTCAGGTATACTCCACTATGAGTCATTTTCTGCATCTACAGCCAATCAACTTGAACAGACTATTATAACAAGGACGTGTCCTTTATTTTTGGGACGGTTTCATTAATAACATTAACAATAACATGGCCATTCCCATGATGTGATGTTTTATAGTCAAATTAGCTTCTAGGCAGTTTGCTTTCAAACTAATAATTCACCTTTAAAAAGAAACAATCACCAAAAAGCCATGTGTATTTAATTGTATTGAAGCAGGACAAGAACATTATATTCAGAAAATCTGAAAGGCTAATAGCATCTCACAAATTTCAGTCAATCGAATAGTGCCCATAAATCTTGCAAACTAAATGAATCCAGTGCACCTAGATGATAAAGATGTTTAGATTTAAAAGCAATAATTGTGGGGCGCCTGGCTGGCTCAGTCAATAGAGCATGTGACTCTTGATCTTGGGGTTGTGATTTCAAGCCCCACATTGGGTGTAGAGATTACTTGAAAGTATTTTTAAAAAATAAATAAAATACAATAAAATAAAAACAATTGTTCCAGACATTGCAAGCTTGTTGATGGGCAAGTTTGTTGTCTATTTGTATTTCCCATAACACCTGACAAATTATTTTGCACCATAAATACTTGGGGCCTGACTAGTTTTGTTGGTTAATAGCCAAAGCACTTGATTTGACATTTGGGTGCTTACAAATACAACTTCAACTCGATGACTGTAAGGAAAGCATCTGATGTATTTTATAAAATAGCAATGAGGTATCTTACTTTTTATTATCATTATGATAAAGAAGTAGGGAAAATTTGAAAATATATTTAGAAGGGGCACCTGGGTGGCTCAGTGGGTTGGGTGTTTGACTTTGGCTCAGGTTATGATCTCACTTCTTTGGTTTGAGCCCCACATCGGGCTCTGTGCTGACAGCTCAGAGCCTGGAGCCTGCTTCAGATTCTGTGCCTCCCTCTCTGTCTGCCCCTTGCCTGCTTGCTCTCTCTCTCTCTCTCTCTCTCTCTCAAAACTAAATAAACGTTTTAAAAAAATTTTAAAAAGAAAGTATATTTAGAAGTGTAAAAAACCTACAGCAAAACTGCACTTTCCATTAGGTGAGCAGTCTGTTCTTAATAAGCTATGCATTCCAGGCACAGTTACGAGACCAGAAACTAATCTCAGTATGCCCCTCCCTGCTTTTACAATGCCTAATTAACTTTTGAACTTTAATTCCAAAGAACATTGATTATATGTGTGTATGTATATATGTATTCGTGTGTGTGTATAATCATCTTTAAAAACTACACGCTTTTGTAAAAAATTGTATATAAATAAAAAAGTATGGTTTTATCATGTTTTAAACATTTTATAATAGAATATTCCAAATATACATAAAAGTAAACAGATTAGTATCCTGAACTCCCAGGTACCCATTGCCAGCCCCAGCATAAACCCATGGCTAATCCTGGCCCAACCACACACACATCCAGTCCTCCAAATACTATGGTATTTTGAAACAATTCCCAGACATCACATTATTTCATCCATTAATATTTCAGTAATTATTCTAAACAACAAGCATTCTTTTTTTGATAACCTAATATCACCATCACATCTGGAAAATTAACAATAATTTCTGAATAGAATCAGCTATTCCATTATCTAAATTGCTAATTGTCTCAGAAAAATTTCTTCAAATGGATTTGTTGTTGTTTTAATGTATGTTTCTTTGAATCAGGATCCAAATGATTTCTATATATTGCACATGGTTATTACATCTTTTAATCAATAGACTTCCTTTCCATTTTTTTGTCTGTGTAATTTATTTCTATTAAATAAACCATATTATTTGTCCTTAGAATTGCCCTCATTGGTTTGCTGATAAGACCTCCAGGATATAGTTTAATCTGTTTCCCCTATTCTCTATATTTCCTGTAAATTGGTAATTGGATGTGAAGGCTATATTAGATTGAGGGGGTTTTTTTGTTTGTTTTTGGTGTTTTGGGGGAGGCCATGAGTGTGGATAAGACTTTTCCCTAGTTGCCATTGTGCTGAATCATATCATTCTCACTGTAATCTTAAAAAAAAATCTTTTCCTTTTTCTCTTGCCTCACCCTCTCTTGTTTCACCCTACACCACCTAACTACGGTGACCCATATTAACAATCCAATACATATCCCTCCATATTTTCTCCATGTTCACATAAATATCTTATTCACATGCAGAGATTCTCTGTTTGCTTTATAAAAATGAGGTCTTGAAAAGCCTTCCAAGCCTAGTAGAAGAGTTCTAATTTGTTCTATTTAATGGCTCCAAAATAATACTCCATGTGCATATCCACCACAATTTACTCAGCCATCCTACTTCAGGTGGCAAATACTTTGTTCCTGGATTTTTTTTTTTTTGCCACATCTTGTTCACATATACGTATATGCTGGCTTTTGTTTTTGTAGGATGGATTCCCGAGAGTGAGATTGCTGGGTCAAAAAATATCATGTATATTTTATTTTAATTGATGTTTCCAGATAGCTTTCAAAAAAGGCTGTAGCATTTCACACATCCACAGCAAAGGGTGAGATCATCCTTTCCTTGGCAATCTAAAACAGTCTCAAGGAGTGGAAAAAAAAAGTCACAAGTAAGAGTCACATGTTGGAAGCCAGCAAGGAGCAGGGGCCATTCAAGGAGAGGAAAACCTCTATGGGATCTCCTAATCAGCATTCAGTGAGCTAATGGCAAGTGGTTCCTCAACAGAAAAGGCCCTATTCATCTTTGTATCTCATGAACCTAATGCAGGCATGGCACAGAACAGACAATATAAAATACCCCCAAACAGGGTCTGAAGACAGTTATCTCTAACTGCTAAGAGTTAACCTCTAACTTCTCTCCATTTCATGGATCCCAGTGAGTTCTTTCCTACTGTGTTACATATTGCACAATGTAATGTATCTACCATCTGCTCTTAATTTCATTTGAGTCATTAGCCATCTCGACTAAGATTCTGGGCGGTGGGGGGGGGGGGGGGGGGGGTGGGGGAGTTGTCTTGAATTAGAAGAAACCAAGAAACTTGGCAAGATGATCATTCCTAAGTCATGGTCTTTTTAATGGTTTTTTTAATGGTCTACACGTGACAGTCACACCAAAAGGAGGACCCACCTCCTTCCTCTGTGAGAGTCACATTTTTCTTATTAAGCCTTCATTCATCTCTCTTGCTCTTTCCAGGGCAATGCTCCCTAATATAATACTCCTCACCCCCATCTTTCAAACCAAGACCTCTTGTTTGAGTAAGCTAAACGGTTGTGTGTTCTGCAAATAAGATCTTTCTTCAAAGAATCTACTAAATGTTCTCACAATTCAGTCCTTAACTATTAGTATTTGTAAGGATTTTACAGTGGAGGGAAACAAAAGATTAGCCCAGCTTCATCTTACAATGGGGAGAGTCAGGAAATGCCTAATGAGCAACAAAGCTCCTAGTTTTGACCAAGCCTAGCAACGCATTTATGGGCAGCATTTGCAATTAAGCAGCTCGAATGTCAAACGCATTGTTGGTGCAAAAAGGGGAATCTTTATACTGGAAATAAGAGCACTGTCTGTTGACAAAAGGAGGAAGTAAAAATTACAAAGTACACTTTTAAAAATACAAAGACGTAATACCAACTCATAGTTATTCAGAAAGGCACAGTCCACTGGGAGTGACCTGAGAGAGTGGATTATACTATACCAGGAAGGGGAAGGCCAACATACACTCAGCATAAACAGCCTTGCCCCCCACCCCCTTACCAGAGTGACATCAACCATATTCAGGAGCTGGACCCACCACAGCCTACAGTGCTGGGGTAAGTGGTTTTCTTCATCTGACTCATTTAGGATTATGTCTGGCTTGGACCCCAGCACAGTGCAGTTAGTTGTAGAAAACCCGATATATGTCACCAGAGACTGTCTTGAATCTGGACATTCTCCTTGTGTTTTGGTGTCTGGAAAGGTGGAGAAGGCACCCTTTGACAGAAATTGGGGGAAATATGGGAGACATAGAGATTTAGAAGAAAAAGGAGAGTCATATATTTAGTGTTTTGACACTGGCAGTACCTATAAAAGTACAGCCCAATTATCAACATTGAATACATTTAAATGAAATCCACAGTGCAATCTTTTGCTTTATAAAGGAACTAGGGAAAAAATAGAATTGCAATTTGCTCTGTATCTTTTACATCACCTTCGATAACCAGAAGTCTAACTAACTTAGAGAGAGTGCTGAACAAAGTAACATCTCATAGGCTGCCTTGTTAAGGAATAGAATGAAAGGAAATTTAGCTTTTAAGATGTGTATTTGAATGTAGATCTAGTTACAGTCCAGATATGGTTACTGCTGACAAATAGTTCCATTGCTTAAACCCCTATATGGGACCATTTGACAAGGGGGAAAACATACTAATGTCATAGCCTTTTCTTTCTCCTTTTCCCTTCAATCCTACATGACCAGGTGCTTATAGCTCTCTCCATCTCAATGACAATAACTTGCTCACAGAAAGGATCTGATATTAATCATTTATACTTTTCTTCATGTAGATCGAAGTCAATGTATTATTTCTCTAAGGGGTTTTCTATGTAAGCCTTACTTTGACTTGCAGAATGTTAAAGGGGAAGAAGTATATTTGGCATATTTGTGGTGCCCTACATCTTTACCTGTATAAATTTCAGTCTTGGCTTCTTATTCTTTTGGAGACAAACGATCCCCATTTAATTTATAGTGTGATAGCAGTGTTCAAGCTCTACCTAGACAGATATGTTCATTCATTCACTCATCCCAGCTAAACCAAAATAAACTGCATTTTCAAAGAGGGAAGACAGAAGTCTGGGCAGTCTGAGACATAAAGCAATAAACTGATATGTAGGGAAACTGAAAGTAAACAATCAGTGGAGTTTGTACCTGGCTGTGTGCCTAAGGGGGGAGGTGGTAGCCTAGGGGATGGGGCGGGTGCATAATAGCGTTGTCTCTTCCTCCTCTTCCTCTGGAGCCTCAATATTTTCCATTGCAGTCCCTGGATACGGCAGGTCAATTATGATAAACTCTGAAACAGAACAAATCTGGGAAGGGAAGGGGCATCCTTTCCTGTTCTCAGTGATTTAGTCCCAGAAATCATTTAGGTAAGATCTCCTCGACATACCTTAAGACTCATAAATAAGTACAGAACCTCATTTCACTAAATTATTTTGATCTCCTTGCTCATCGGTGTCAAAAAAAAAAATGATAAAAAGAATCATCAGATTGGTGTCCCTTACCTACTCTCTTAGGAAAGAAGGAGTACTAAGTTAGCAAAGGCAGGTTAACAGGAAGAAAAAAAAAAAAACCCTAGAGATTATGAACAGTAATCATAATTCAAAATTAAATGATTAAAACAATGCACCAGACAGTTTACAAAATGTTTCCACATTACATTATTTCAACCGCTGAATTTGGTCAAGAGATTGCACTCAGAGTTAAAGGAATGTTATTAATCATTTTTAAGTCTCTTCTGAAAGTTGCTAAATTTAATTTACTGAAGCTACTACCAATTCCTTTGGAAACACATGACCCCTAGCTTCTTGTCTTCCTTCATCCACTGAAGAGAGAGTTAGTCATCAGTGTCATATAAGAGTGACTCAGAGTAAGGTGGGAACCGGAGGACTTCTCACACATATATGAGCTCAGAACTTGACGGAAGCCCAGGCATCAACACCTCCAAGGGATCAGTGTGGTCAGGTGGCTCAACCCTTCCTTGCCCAGCACAGTGGGCAGACGGCACTTAGCCCAGCCGGTCCACAACAGCTTCTGCGCCCCAGTTCATTCTCAGTAAGGTAACCGATGACTGAATTCTGTCCTTTATCTCTTGGTTTCTCATGTCAGTCTTCAAACTGCCTTTGATTTTCCTCACTCTTACAAAATTAATCGAGTTATTTTTCATGCTATAATAACAATAACAATGTTAGAAGGTTGTGATGGACACTGAGTCCATCTTACCATAAAAGTGATCCCAATGTCACCCAGATCCTTGCCTTAAGCTCTCCCAGGTCTCTGTTTGAATGTTCTTTGGCACTCTAGAGTTACAATCCAATTTATATCTAGTTATTCTTTCTGTGCCTATTTGACACCATCTGTAAAACTTATAATTAGCTGGAAACTGAATGGGGGAGGGGCTCCAAAAAAGAGTAGGAATCTTAGCTGAGTTTCTTACTAGAGCAGCAGATTTGCTACCTATAGTTCTGTTCTGTTTATCAACCTGCCTTGCCAATATTATCAGATGTCACCTGAGGCGAATGCACACATGCACACTAAAGTGGGTGAGAAAAACACCTTCTAGGGCAGAAGGAAGCAGGGAACTCCTCACAGTGCGTATTTGATTCCTGGAAACTAAGATGAGAGCAGTAAACTCGCTTCAGATATTTACTTTCCATTTCATGATCCTGTGCCTGGCATTTTACCTGGAAGACGTTGGGCTTTTCCCCCAGTCTGAGTCTGTATTCACTTTGACTCCCAACATGCAACAGGTAAGGGAGAAAGTCAATTTAGTGGCTTCACTGCCACTTAATCTTGGCAGCCTTTGTTAAAGGCTTTATGAATAAAATGGTGGTGTGGCACACTCTCTCAATGGGTTAATTTTTAGCAGCTGAGGAAAAAGTTTAAATAAAACATGCATTTAGATCAAAAATCAGGGGCGCCTGGGTGGCTCAGTCAGTTAAGCGGCTGACTTCGGCTCAGGTCACGATCTCGCGGTCCGGAGTTCGAGCCCCGCGTCGGGCTCTGTGCTGACAGCTCAGAGCCTGGAGCCTGTTTCAGATTCTGTGTCTCCCTCTCTCTCTGCCCCTCCCCTGTTCATGCTCTGTCTCTCTCTGTCTCAAAAATAAATAAACGTTAAAAAAAAAAAATTTAAAAATCAACTTAAGGTTGTACAAATAGCTCTGAAATGTCCCCCTACCCTACTAGCCCAAGGTAAGGACAGTGCTTTATTTATCCTTTAAAAAAAATTTTTTTTAAATGTCTATTTATTTTTGAGAGAGAGACAGAGAGACAGAGAGCAAGCAGGGGAGGGTCAGAGAGAGAGGGAGACACAGAATCTGAAGCAGGCTCCAGGCTCTGAGCTGTCAGCACAGAGCTGGACGTGGGGCTCGAATCCACAAACTGTGAGATCATGACCTGGGCCGAAGTTGGATGCTTCACCGACTGAGCCACCCAGGCGCCCCATGCTTTATTTATCTTGGTATCCTTTAGCGTATGTTAGATGCTCTAAGAATATCCTTGGCTAGGTGCTGCATGAAATGAAATTTAAATGTTGTATCATCTTCATGTTTTTGAGACTTGAAAAGTACGCCCAATTTTAGAACAAATCCCAATGTTTAAATACAAGGAAAAAAATCATTATCTCATACATTTCAGATGAGGAAAGGGGGAATTTGTCTTAAAACCCTTATAACAGTGTCACTTTCTTAAGGTACAGACTTTCAAAACTCACACCTTTACTTCCACTCAAAGATGACTGTGTAGGAAAAGAAACACACTGCAGTTTTGAACACATTTTCTGTATACATACCTAACATTCTCTCCATATTCTAAGCTTTTTTTGAAGCCTTGTGATGATAAACTAAATCATATACAATATACAATCTCTTAAGTAAAGCAGCCATGGCTTTACCAATAATTCTTACCCTGCCAGTACTGTCAGGAAGCATATTGGCAAAGCCATCAACTAGGGGTACCGGGGATAATTAATTAATTAATAATTGTAGGTGTTATGATAAATGATAATGAAAAAGTTTTGAGAAAAGGCAGAAGCAACTCAGAGATACTTTTATCCTTAGAAATAAAGACGTCAAATGTACATGCGTCAGGCCTTCCCTACATTAAGAGTGGCTGCCAGACCTCTTCTAGGAGACTGAATGAATGAGTCTGCAAAGGAAGCACGCCCTCCTCCGTGTCTCACCGGTCCCACCACACAAAGTACACCCAGGGTACTTCCCTCCTGGAGGAAGCAGGACTCAAGGGGAATGTCACTGTCAAAGGAGCTTCTTCATTCCATTGAATGAGAGAACTTAATGTTTCCATGATGACAAATACCCCCTCAGTTATATCATCATGATCATTTTCGTCATCATCATCATCAATTATTATTTTAATCAGAACTTCAAAGAAACATTTGTTACTTAATGGAAGCATACTTCATATAGGATCCCTTGGCTTCACTTAAAATTTTCTCCTTAGATTTCTGGGTGCCCAACTTGAACATTTTTTTTCACAGAAACATAATTTATTAGTCATATGATTTAGTTTGTGTCATTAGATCTAAACACTTATTTTTCTTAAAAGTGCAGCCGAAATCTGTGAAAGGTCACTTGGGTTACAAAAACAAACAAATAGAATTTCTTACTTCAATGAAAAGATCAAACTAAAAAGGAATTTGGTATACTTAGCTAGGTTAACGATATTTAAATGTACTAAGGACATATATGTCCAGAATGCCATCGATACTACGAAAGCTGTGCAAGAGAACTTCAAAAAGAAAATATTAGAAAGCTACTTCTAAATGCTCTCTATTTGATGTTTTTTAATGAACAACTTAGTTGTTGATTCAACTTAGGCCATGATTGCAAAAAATTGCAAGTAAATTCAAACCCTACAAATTCCTATCAATCAGTGTGATTGACAAGTTTCAATATTGCTTTCTAAAACAAAGCCCTCCATGGAGTTATGTAGAAATGAAATGAAATCTGGTTGGAGGATGTATTTTATTTTTTTATTTTTT